>NW_024098494.1:0-20093 GCF_016545835.1 Crotalus tigris | reverse complement strand
TTTGCTTGCCTGGCATAACTTTGGCCATGGCGATGGTTCTTAGAACCTGAAAGTAGAACTCAACGGCCCATTTTAATACTAGGTGTGGCTGTTGAGTGATGTTAGATTTTTTAGTTTCCTTGCCTGGCATAACTTTGGCCATGGTGATGGTTCTTAGAACCTGAAAGAAGAACTCAACGGCCCATTTTAATGCTAGGTGTGGCTGGTGAGTGATATTAGATATCATAGTTTTCTTGCCTGGCATAACTTTGGCCATGGCGATGGTTCTTAGAACCTGAAAGTAGAACTCAACCGCCCATTTTAATGCTAGGTGTGGCTGTTGAGTGATATTAGATATCATAGTTATCTTGCCTGGCATAACTTTGGCCATGGCGATGGTTCTTAGAACCAGAAAGTAGAACTCAGCGGCCCATTTTAATGCTAGGTGTGGCTGTTGAGTGATATTAGATATTATAGTTTGCTTGCCTGGCATAACTTTGGCCAGGGCGATGGTTCTTAGAACCTGAAAGTAGAACTCAACGGCCAATTTTAATACTAGGTGTGGCTGTTGAGTGATATTAGATTTTTTAGTTTCCTTGCCTGGCATAACTTTGGCCATGGCGATGGTTCTTAGAACCTGAAAGAAGAACTCATCGGCCCATTTTAATGCTAGGTGTGGCTGTTGAGTGATATTAGATTTTATAGTTTCCTTGCCTGGCATAACTTTGGCCATGGCGATGGTTCTTAGAACCTGAAAGAAGAACTCAACGGCCCATTTTAATGCTAGGTGTGGCTGTTGTGTGATATTAGATATTATAGTTTGCTTGCCTGGCATAACTTTGGCCATGGCGATGGTTCTTAGAACCAGAAAGTAGAACTCAACGGCCCATTTTAATGCTAGGTGTGGCTGTTGAGTGATATTAGATTTTATAGTTTGCTTGCCTGGCATAACTTTGGCCATGGCGATGGTTCTTAGAACCAGAAATTAGAGCTCAGCAGCCCATTTTAATGCTAGGTGTGGCTGTTGAGTGATATTAGATATCATAGTTTGCTTGCCTGGCATAACTTTGGCCATGGCGATGGTTCTTAGAACCTGAAAGTAGAACTCAGCAGTCCATTTTAATGCTAGGTTTGGCTGTTGAGTGATATTAGATTTTATAGTTTGCTTGCCTGGCATAACTTTGGCCATGGCGATGGTTCTTAGAACCAGAAAGTAGAACTCAGCAGCCCATTTTAATCCTAGGTGTGGCTGTTGAGTGATATTAGAGATCATAGTTTGCTTGCCTGGTGTAACTTTAGCCATGGCAATGGTTCTTAGAACCAGAAAGTAGAACTCAACGGCCCATTTTAATGCTAGGTGTGGCTGTTGAGTGATATTAGATTTTTTAGTTTCCTTGCCTGGCATAACTTTGGCCATGGCGATGGTTCTTAGAACCTGAAAGAAGAACTCAACGGCCCATTTTAATACTAGGTGTGGCTTTTGAGTGATATTAGATATCATAGTTTGCTTGCCTGGCATAACTTTGGGCCATGGCGATGGTTCTTAGAACCAGAAAGTAGAACTCGACGTCCCATTTTTAATGCTAGGTGTGGCTGTTGAGTGATATTAGATTTTATAGTTTGCGTGCCTGGCATAACTTTGGCCATGGCGATGGTTCTTAGAACCTGAAAGAAGAAATCAACGGCCCATTTTAATGCTAGGTGTGGCTGTTGAGTGATATTAGATTTTATAGTTTCCTTGCCTGGCATAACTTTGGCCATGGCGATGGTTCTTAGAACCAGAAAGTAGAACTCAGCAGCCCATTTTAATGCTAGGTGTGGCTGTTGAGTGATATTAGATTTTATAGTTTGCTTGCCTGGCATAACTTTGGCCATGGCGATGGTTCTTAGAACCTGAAAGTAGAACTCAACAGCCCTTTTTATTACTAGTTGTGGCTGTTGAGTGATATTAGATTTTATAGTTTGCTTGCCTGTGCATGCTTTGGCCTGTCGATGGTTTTAGAACCTGAAAGAAGAACTCAACGGCCCATTTTAATACTAGGTGTGGCTGTTGAGTGATATTAGATATCATAGTTTGCTTGCCTGGCATAACTTTGGCCATGGCGATGGTTCTTAGAACTTGAAAGAAGAACTCAACGGCCCATTTTAATGCTAGGTGTGGCTGTTGTGTGATATTAGAATTTATAGTTTGCTTGCCTGGCATAACTTTGGCCATGGCGATGGTTCTTAGAACCTGAAAGAAGAACTCAATGGCCCATTTTAATACTAGGTGTGGCTGTTGAGTGATATTAGATATCATAGTTTGCTTGCCTGGCATAACTTTGGCCATGGCGATGGTTCTTAGAACCAGAAAGTAGAACTCAGCGGCCCATTTTAATGCTAGGTGTGGCTGTTGAGTGATATTAGATATCATACTTTGCTTGCCTGGCATAACTTTGGCCATGGCGATGGTTCTTAGAACCTGAAAGAAGAACTCAACGGCCCAATTTAATACTAGGTGTGGCTGTTGAGTGATATTAGATATCATAGTTTATTTGCCTGGCATAACTTTGACCATGGCGATGGTTCTTAGAACCTGAAAGAAGAACTCAACGGCCCACTTTAATGCTAGGTGTGGCTGTTGAGTGATATTAGATTTTATAGTTTCCTTGCCTGGCATAACTTTGGCCATGGCGATGGTTCTTAGAACGAGAAAGTAGAACTCAGCAGCCCATTTTAATGCTAGGTGTGGCTGTTGAGTGATATTAGATTTTATAGTTTGCTTGCCTGGCATAACTTTGGCCATGGCCATGGTTCTTAGAACCTGAAAGAAGAACTCAACATCCCATTTTAATACTAGGTATGGCTGTTGAGTGATATTAGATTTTTTAGTTTCCTTGCCTGGCATAACTTTGGCCATGGCGATGGTTCTTAGAACCTGAAAGAAGAACTCAACGGCCCATTTTAATGCTAGGTGTGGCTGTTGAGTGATATTAGATTTTATAGTTTCCTTGCCTGGCATAACTTTGGCCATGGCGATGGTTCTTAGAACCTGAAAGAAGAACTCAGCAGCCCATTTTAATGCTAGGTGTGGCTGTTGAGTGATATTAGATTTTATAGCTTGCTTGCCTGGCATAACTTTGGTCATGGCGATGGTTCTTAGAACCTGAAACAAGAACTCAACGGCCCATTTTAATGCTAGGTGTGGCTGTTGAGTGATATTAGATTTTATAGTTTGCTTGCCTGGCATAACTTTGGCCATGGCGATGGTTCTTAGAACCTGAAAGAAGAACTCAACGGCCCATTTTAATACTAGGTGTGGCTGTTGAGTGATATTAGATATCATAATTTGCTTGCCTGGCATAACTTGGGCCATGGCGATGGTTCTTAGAACCAGAAAGTAGAACTGAGCGGCCCATTTTAATGCTAGGTGTGGCTGTTGAGTGATATTAGATATCATAGTTTGCTTGCCTGGCATAACTTTGGCCATGGCGATGGTTCTTAGAACCTGAAAGAAGAACTCAACAGCCCATTTTAATACTAGGTGTGGCTGTTGAGTGATATTAGATTTTTTAGTTTCCTTGCCTGGCATAACTTTGGCCATGGCGATGGTTCTTAGAACCTGAAAGAAGAACTCAACGGCCCATTTTAATGCTAGGTGTGGCTGTTGAGTGATATTAGATTTTATAGTTTCCTTGCCTGGCATAACTTTGGCCATGGCGATGGTTCTTAGAACCTGAAAGTAGAACTCAGCAGCCCATTTTAATGCTAGGTGTGGCTGTTGAGTGATATTAGATTGTATAGTTTGCTTGCCTGGCATAACTTTGGCCATGGCGATGGTTCTTAGAACCTGAAAGAAGAACTCAACGGCCCATTTTAATGCTAGGTGTGGCTGTTGAGTGATATTAGATTTTATAGTTTGCTTGCCTGGCATAAGTTTGGCCATGGCGATGGTTCTTAGAACCTGAAAGTAGAACTCAACGGCCCATTTTAATACTAGGTGTGGCTGTTGAGTGATATTAGATTTTTTAGTTTCCTTGCCTGGCATAACTTTGGCCATGGCGATGGTTCTTAGAACCTGAAAGAAGAACTCACGGCCCATTTTAATGCTAGGTGTGGCTGTTGAGTGATATTAGATTTTATAGTTTGCTTGCCTGGCATAACTTTGGCCATGGCGATGGTTCTTAGAACCTGAAAGAAGAAATCAACGGCCCATTTTAATGCTAGGTGTGGCTGTTGAGTGATATTAGATTTTATAGTTTCCTTGCCTGGCATAACTTTGGCCATGGCGATGGTTCTTAGAACCTGAAAGTAGAACTCAGCAGCCCATTTTAATGCTAGGTGTGGCTGTTGAGTGATATTAGATTTTATAGTTTGCTTGCCTGGCATAACTTTGGCCATGGCGATGGTTCTTAGAACCTGAAAGAAGAACTCAACAGCCCATTTTAATACTAGGTATAGCTGTTGAGTGATATTAGATTTTTTAGTTTCCTTGCCTGGCATAACTTTGGCCATGGCGATGGTTCTTAGAACCTGAAAGAAGAACTCAACGGCCCATTTTAATGCTAGGTGTGGCTGTTGAGTGATATTCGATTTTATCGTTTCCTTGCCTGGCATAACTTTGGCCATGGCGATGGTTCTTAGAACCTGAAAGTAGAACTCAGCAGCCCATTTTAATGCTAGGTGTGGCTGTTGAGTGATATTAGATTTTATAGTTTGCTTTCCTGGCATAACTTTGGCCATGGCGATGGTTCTTAGAACCTGAAAGTAGAACTCAACAGCCCTTTTTATTACTAGTTGTGGCTGTTGAGTGATATTAGATTTTTTAGTTTCCTTGACTGGCATAACTTTGGCCATGGCGATGGTTCTTAGAACCTGAAAGAAGAACTCAACGGCCCATTTTAATGCTAGGTGTGGCTGTTGAGTGATATTAGATTTTATAGTTTGCTTGCCTGGCATAACTTTGGCCCTGGCGATGGTTCTTAGAACCTGAAAGAAGAACTCAATGGCCCATTTTAATACTAGGTGTGGCTTTTGAGTGATATTAGATATCATAGTGTGCTTGCCTGGCATAACTTTGGCCATGGCGATGGTCCTTAGAACCAGAAAGTAGAACTCAGCGGCCCATTTTAATGCTAGGTGTGGCTGTTGAGTGATATTAGATATCATAGTTTGCTTGCCAGGCATAACTTTGGCCATGGCGATGGTTCTTAGAACCTGAAAGAAGAACTCAACGGCCCATTTTAATGCTAGGTGTGGCTTTTGAGTGGATATTCGATTTTTTGTTTCCTTGCGCTGGCATAAACCTTGGCCATGGCGATGGTTGCTTATAACCTGAAAGTAGAACTCAGCGCCCCATTTTAATGCTAGTGTGCTGGTTGAGTATGATATTAATATGCATAGTTTTGATTGCCTGGCATAACTTTGCCATGGCGAATGGTTCTTCGAACCTGAAAAGCAAACTCAACTGCCCATTTTATGCTAGGTTGGGCTGTGAGTATATTAGATTTATAGTATTCTTGCCTGGCTCTTTGGCATGGCGATGGTTCTTAGAACTGAGTAGAACTCAACGCCCTTTTAATGCCTAGGTGTCAGGCTGTTGAGTGATATTAGATTTATAGTTTGCTTGCCTGGGCATAGAACTTTGGCCATGGCGATGTTCTTAGAACCTGAAACGTAAATCAACTCCCATTTTAAATACTAGGTGTGGCTGTTGAGTGATATTAGATTTTTTAGTGTCCTTGCCTGGCATAACTTTGGCCATGGCGATGGTTCTTAGAACCTGAAAGAGGAACTCAACGGCCCATTTTAATGCTAGGTGTGGCTGTTGAGTGATATTAGATTTTATAGTTTGCTTGCCTGGCATAACTTTGGCCATGGCGATGGTTCTTAGAACCTGAAAGAAGAAATCAACGGCCCATTTTAATGCTAGGTGTGGCTGTTGAGTGATATTAGATTTTATAGTTTCCTTGCCTGGCATAACTTTGGCCATGGCGATGGTTCTTAGAACCTGAAAGTAGAACTCAGCAGCCCATTTTAATGCTAGGTGTGGCTGTTGAGTGATATTAGATTTTATAGTTTGCTTGCCTGGCATAACTTTGGCCATGGCGATGGTTCTTAGAACCTGAAAGTAGAACTCAGCAGCCCATTTTAATGCTAAGTCTGGCTGTTGAGTGATATTAGATAACATAGTTTGCTTGCCTGGCATAACTTTGGCCATGGCGATGGTTCTTAGAACCTGAAAGAAGAACTCAACAGCCCATTTTAATACTAGGTGTGACTGTTGAGTGATATTAGATTTTATAGTTTGCTTGCCTGGCATAACTTTGGCCATGGCGATGGTTCTTAGAACCTGAAAGAAGAACTCAACGTCCCATTTTAATGCTAGTTGTTGCTGTTGAGTGATATTAGATTTTATAGTTTGCTTGCCTGGCGTAACTTTGGCCATGGTGAAGGTTCTTAGAATAAGAAAGAAGAACTCAATGGCCCATTTTAATGTTAGGTGTGGCTGTTGAGTGATATTAGATATCATAGTTTGCTTGCCTGGCATAACTTTGGCCATGGCGATGGTTCTTAGAACCAGAAAGAAGAAATCAACAGCCCATTTTAATGCTAGGTGTGGCTGTTGAGTGATATTAGATATCATAGTTTGCTTGCCATGGCATAACTTTGGCCGATGGCTATGGTCTTAGACAACCTGAAGAAGAAATCAACAACACAGCCCGTTTAATGCTATGTGTGGCTGTTGAGTGATCTTAGTTTTATATGTTTCCTATGCCTGCATAACTTTGGCCATGGCGATGGTTTCTTAGAACCTGAAAGAAGAACTCACGGCCCATTTTAATCTAGGTGTGGCTGTTGAGTGGTATTAGATTTTATAGTTTGCTTGCCTGGCATAACTTTGGCCATGGCGATGGTTTTTAGAACCAGAAAGTAGAACTCAGCAGCCCATTTTAATGCTAGGTGTGGCTGTTGAGTGATATTAGATATCATAGTTTGCTTGCCTGGCATAATTTTGGCCATGGCGATGGTTCTTAGAACCAGAAAGAAGAAATCAACAGCCCATTTTAATGCTAGGTGTGGCTGTTGAGTGATATTAGATTTTATAGTTTTCTTGCCTGGCATAACTTTGGCCATGGCGATGGTTCTTAGAACCTGAAAGAAGAACTGAACGGCCCATTTTAATGCTAGGTGTGGCTGTTGAGTGATATTAGATTTTATAGTTTGCTTGCCTGGCATAACTTTGGCCATGGCGATGGTTCTTAGAACCAGAAAGTAGAGCTCAGCAGCCCATTTTAATGCTAGGTGTGGCTGCTCAGTGATATTAGATTTTATAGTTTGCTTGCCTGGTGTAACTTTAGCCATGGCAATGGTTTTTAGAACCAGAAAGTAGAACTCAACGGCCCATTTTAATACTAGGTGTGGCTGTTGAGTGATATTAGATATTATAGTTTTCTTGCCTGGCATAACTTTGGCCGTGGCGATGGTTCTTAGAACCTGAAAGAAGAACTCAACGGCTCATTTTAATACTAGGTGTGGCTTTTGAGTGATATTAGATATCATAGTTTGCTTGCCTGGTGTAACTTTGGCCAGGGCGATGGTTCTTAGAATTTGAAAGAAGAACTCAACGGCCCATTTTAATACTAGGTGTGGCTGTTGAGTGATATTAGATTTTATAGTTTCCTTGCCTGGCATAACTTTGGCCATGGCGATGGTTCTTAGAACCTGAAAGAAGAACTCAACGGCCCATTTTAATGCTAGGTGTGGCTGCTCAGTGATATTAGATATCATAGTTTCCTTGCCTGGCATAACTTTGGCCATGGTGAAGGTTCTTAGAATAAGAAAGAAGAACTCAATGGCCCATTTTAATGTTAGGTGTGGCTGTTGAGTGATATTAGATTTTATAGTTTGCTTGCCTGGCATAACTTTGGCCATGGCGATGGTTCTTAGAACCAGAAAGTAGAACTCAGCGGCCCATTTTAATGCTAGGTGTGGCTGTTGAGTGATATTAGATATCATAGTTTGCTTGCCTGGCATAACTTTGGCCATGGCGATGGTTCTTAGAACCTGAAAGAAGAACTCAACGGCCCATTTTAATGCTAGGTGTGGCTGTTGAGTGATATTAGATTTTATAGTTTCCTTGCCTGGCATAACTTTGGCCATGGCGATGATTCTTAGAACCTGAAAGAAGAAATCAACAGCCCATTTTAATGCTAGGTGTGGCTGTTGAGTGATATTAGATTTTATAGTTTCCTTGCCTGGCATAACTTTGGCCATGGCGATGGTTCTTAGAACCTGAAAGAAGAACTCACCCGCCCATTTTAATGCTAGGTGTGGCTGTTGAGTGATATTAGATTTTATAGTTTGCTTGCCTGGCATAACTTTGGGGGCCATGGCTATGTTTTTTAGAACCAGAAAGTATAACTCAGCAGCCCATATTTAATGCTAGGATGTGGCTGTTGAGTGTATTAGATATCATAGTTTTCCTTTGCCTGGCATACTTGGTTTGGCCATGTGAGGTTCTTAGAACCGAAAAGTAGATACTTCACGCGCCCATTTTATCTAGTTGTGGCTTGTTGTAGTGTGTGCGTTAGTTTTATAGTTTTCCCTTGCCTGGCATAACTTTGGCCATGGCGATGGTGCTTAGAACCTGAAAGAAGAACTCACTGCCACGATTTTTAATGCGAGGTGTGGCTGTTGAGTGGTATTAGATTTTATAGTTTGCTTGCCTGGCATAACTTTGGCCATGGCGATGGTTTTTAGAACCAGAAAGTAGAACTCAGCAGCCCATTTTAATGCTAGGTGTGGCTGTTGAGTGATATTAGATATCATAGTTTGCTTGCCTGGCATAATTTTGGCCATGGCGATGGTTCTTAGAACCAGAAAGAAGAAATCAACAGCCCATTTTAATGCTAGGTGTGGCTGTTGAGTGATATTAGATTTTATAGTTTTCTTGCCTGGCATAACTTTGGCCATGGCGATGGTTCTTAGAACCTGAAAGAAGAACTGAACGGCCCATTTTAATGCTAGGTGTGGCTGTTGAGTGATATTAGATTTTATAGTTTGCTTGCCTGGCATAACTTTGGCCATGGCGATGGTTCTTAGAACCTGAAAGAAGAAGTCAACGGCCCATTTTAATACTAGGTGTGGCTGTTGAGTGATATTAGATATCATAGTTTGCTTGCCTGGCATAACTTTGGCCATGGCGATGGTTCTTAGAACCTGAAAGAAGAACTCAACGGCCCATTTTAATACTAGGTGTGGCTGTTGCGTGATATTAGATTTTATAGTTTGCTTGCCTGGCATAACTTTGGCCATGGCGATGGTTCTTAGAACCAGAAAGTAGAACTCAGCAGCCCATTTTAATGCTAGGTGTGGCTGTTGAGTGATATTAGATAACATAGTTTGGTTGCCTGGCATAACTTTGGCCATGGCGATGGTTCTTAGAACCTGAAAGAAGAACTCAACGGCCCATTTTAATGCTAGTTGTTGCTGTTGAGTGATATTAGATTTTATAGTTTGCTTGCCTGGCGTAACTTTGGCCATGGTGAAGGTTCTTAGAATAAGAAAGAAGAACTCAATGGCCCATTTTAATGTTAGGTGTGGCTGTTGAGTGATATTAGATTTTATAGTTTGCTTGCCTGGCATAACTTTGGCCATGGCGATGGTTCCTAGAACCAGAAAGTAGAACTCAGCAGCCCATTTTAATGCTAGGTGTGGCTGTTGAGTGATATTAGATATCATAGTTTTCTTGCCTGGCATAACTTTGGCCATGGCGATGGTTCTTAGAACCAGAAAGAAGAAATCAACAGCCCATTTTAATGCTAGGTGTGGCTGTTGAGTGATATTAGATATCATAGTTTGCTTGCCTGGCGCACTTAACGTAATGCGCCATGGCGATGGGATTCTTAGAACCGAAAGAAGAAAAAGCTAACGGATATCCCATATGATTAATACATAGGTGTGGCTGTGAGTGAATTAGATTTTATATTTCCTTGCCTGAATAACTTGGCCATGGCATGATTCTTAGAACCTGAAAGAAGCAATCAAACGGCCCATTTTAATACTAGGTGTGGCTGTTGAGTGATATTATATTTTTTAGTTTCCTTGCCTGGCATAACTTTGGCCATGGCGATGGTTCTTAGAACCTGAAAGAAGAACTCAACGGCCCATTTTAATGCTAGGTGTGGCTGTTGAGTGGTATTAGATTTTATAGTTTGCTTGCCTGGCATAACTTTGGCCATGGCGATGGTTTTTAGAACCAGAAAGTAGAACTCAGCAGCCCATTTTAATGCTAGGTGTGGCTGTTGAGTGATATTAGATATCATAGTTTCCTTGCCTGGCATAACTTTGGCCATGGTGAAGGTTCTTAGAACCAGAAAGTAGAACTCAGCGGCCCATTTTAATGCTAGGTGTGGCTGTTGAGTGATATTAGATATCATAGTTTGCTTGCCTGGCATAACTTTGGCCATGGCAATGGTTCTTAGAACCAGAAAGAAGAAATCAACAGCCCATTTTAATGCTAGGTGTGGCTGTTGAGTGATATTAGATTTTATAGTTTCCTTGCCTGGCATAACTTTGGCCATGGCGATGGTTCTTAGAACCTGAAAGAAGAAATCAACAGCCCATTTTAATGCTAGGTGTGGCTGTTGAGTGATATTAGATTTTATAGTTTCCTTGCCTGGCATAACTTTGGCCATGGCGATGGTTCTTAGAACCTGAAAGAAGAACTCAGCAGCCCATTTTAATGCTAGGTGTGGCTGTTGAGTGATATTAGATAACATAGTTTGGTTGCCTGGCATAACTTTGGCCATGGCGATGGTTCTTAGAACCTGAAAGAAGAACTCAACAGCCCTTTTTAATACTAGGTGTGACTGTTGAGTGATATTAGATTTTATAGTTTGCTTTCCTGGCATAACTTTGGCCATGGTGATGGTTCTTAGAACATGAAAGAAGAACTCAACGGCCCATTTTAATGCTAGGTGTGGCTGTTGATTGATAATCGATATTATGCTTGTCTTGTCTGGCGTAATTTGGCCATGGTGAGTTGAAGGTATTAGAATAAGAACGAAGAATCAATGTGAACAATTTTTTTAATGTTAGGTGGGCGGTCTGATGTGATATTAGAATATCATAGTTTTGCTTGCCTGCATAAGCTTTGGCCCATGGCGATGGTTCTTAGAACAGGAAAGAGAAATCAACAGCCCGCATTTTAATACTAGGTGTGGCTGTTGAGTGATATTAGATATCATAGTTTGCTTGCCTGGCATAACTTTGGCCATGGCGATGGTTCTTAGAACCTGAAAGAAGAACTCAACGGCCCATTTTAATACTAGGTGTGGCTGTTGAGTGATATTAGATTTTATAGTTTTCTTGCCTGGCATAACTTTGGCCATGGCGATGGTTCTTAGAACCAGAAAGTAGAACTCAGCAGCCCATTTTAATGCTAGGTCTGGCTGTTGAGTGATATTAGATAACATAGTTTGCTTGCCTGGCATAACTTTGGCCATGGCGATGGTTCTTAGAACCTGAAAGAAGAACTCAACAGCCCGTTTTAATACTAGGTATGGCTCTTGAGTGATATTAGATTTTTTAGTTTCCTTGCCTGGCATAACTTTGGCCATGGCGATGGTTCTTAGAACCTGAAAGAAGAACTCAACGGCCCAATTTAATGCTAGTTTGTTGCGGGTGAGGGATATTAGTAATTTTAGTAGTTTGCTTGGCCTGGCAAGTAAATTGGCCATGTGAAGTTATTAGTAGCACAGAAGAAAGACTCAATGGCCATATTTTAAGGTTAGTGTAGGCGGTTGAGTGAACTACTATTAGATTTTATAGTTTGCTTGCCTGGCATAACTTTGGCCATGGCGATGGTTCTTAGAACCAGAAAGTAGAACTCAGCAGCCCATTTTAATGCTAGGTGTGGCTGTTGAGTGATATTAGATATCATAGTTTGCTTGCCTGGCATAACTTTGGCCATGGTGATGGTTCTTAGAACCAGAAAGAAGAAATCAACAGCCCATTTTAATGCTAGGTGTGGCTGTTGAGTGATATTAGATTTTATAGTTTCCTTGCCTGGTATAACCTTGGCCATGGCGATGATTCTTAGAACCTGAAAGAAGAAATCAACAGCCCATTTTAATGCTAGGTGTGGCTGTTGAGTGATATTAGATTTTATAGTTTCCTTGCCTGGCATAACTTTGGCCATGGCGATGGTTCTTAGAACCTGAAAGAAGAACTCAACGGCCCATTTTAATGCTAGGTGTGGCTGTTGAGTAGTATTAGATTTTATAGTTTGCTTGCCTGGCATAACTTTGGCCATGGCGATGGTTCTTAGAACCAGAAAGTAGAACTCAGCAGCCCATTTTAATGCTAGGTGTGGCTGCTCAGTGATATTAGATTTTATAGTTTGCTTGCCTGGTGTAACTTTAGCCATGGCAATGGTTTTTAGAACCAGAAAGTAGAACTCAACGGCCCATTTTAATACTAGGTGTGGCTGTTGAGTGATATTAGATATTATAGTTTGCTTGCCTGGCATAACTTTGGCCATGGCGATGGTTCTTAGAACCTGAAAGAAGAACTCAATGGCCCATTTTAATACTAGGTGTGGCTGTTGAGTGATATTAGATATCATAGTTTGCTTGCCTGGTGTAACTTTGGCCAGGGCGATGGTTCTTAGAATTTGAAAGAAGAACTCAACGGCCCATTTTAATACTAGGTGTGGCTGTTGAGTGATATTAGATTTTATAGTTTCCTTGCCTGGCATAACTTTGGCCATGGCGATGGTTCTTAGAACCTGAAAGAAGAACTCAACGGCCCATTTTAATGCTAGGTGTGGCTGCTCAGTGATATTAGATATCATAGTTTCCTTGCCTGGCATAACTTTGGCCATGGTGAAGGTTCTTAGAACCAGAAAGTAGAAGTCAGCGGCCCATTTTAATGCTAGGTGTGGCTGTTGAGTGATATTAGATTTTATAGTTTCCTTGCCTGGCATAACTTTGGCCATGGCGATGGTTCTTAGAACCTGAAAGAAGAACTCAGCAGCCCATTTTAATGCTAGGTGTGGCTGTTGAGTGATATTAGATTTTATAGTTTGCTTGCCTGGCATAACTTTGGCCATGGCGATGGTTCTTAGAACCAGAAATTAGAGCTCAGCAGCCCATTTTAATGCTAGGTGTGGCTGTTGAGTGATATTAGATATCATAGTTTGCTTGCCTGGCATAACTTTGGCCATGGCGATGGTTCTTAGAACCTGAAAGAAGAACTCAACGGCCCATTTTAATACTAGGTGTGGCTGTTGAGTGATATTAGATTTTATAGTTTGCTTGCCTGGCATACCTTTGGCCATGGCGATGGTTCTTAGAACCAGAAAGTAGAACTCAGCAGCCCATTTTAATGCTAGGTGTGGCTGTTGAGTGATATTAGATAACATAGTTTGCTTGCCTGGCATAACTTTGGCCATGACGATGGTTCTTAGAACCTGAAAGAAGAACTCAACAGCCCATTTTAATACTAGGTCTGACTGTTGAGTGATATTAGATTTTATAGTTTGCTTGCCTGGCATAACTTTGGCCATGGCGATGGTTCTTAGAACCTGAAAGAAGAACTCAACAGCCAATTTTAATGCTAGTTGTTGCTGTTGAGTGATATTAGATTTTATAGTTTGCTTGCCTGTCGTAACTTTGGCCATGGTGAAGGTTCTTAGAATAAGAAAGAAGAACTCAATGGCCCATTTTAATGTTAGGTGTGGCTGTTGAGTGATATTAGATTTTATAGTTTGCTTGCCTGGCATAACTTTGGCCATGGCGATGGTTCTTAGAACCTGAAAGAAGAACTCAACAGCCCATTTTAATACTAGGTATGGCTGTTGAGTGATATTAGATTTTATAGTTTTCTTGCCTGGCATACCTTTGGCCATGGCGATGGTTCTTAGAACCTGAAAGTAGAACTCAACGGCCCATTTTAATACTAGGTGTGGCTGTTGAGTGATATTAGATTTTTTAGTTTCCTTGCCTGGCATAACTTTTGCCATGGAGATGGTTCTTAGAACCTGAAAGAAGAACTCAACGGCCCATTATAATACTAGGTGTGGCTGTTGAGTGATATTAGATTTTATAGTTTCCTTGCCTGGCATAACTTTGGCCATGGCGATGGTTCTTAGAACCAGAAAGTAGAACTCAACGGCCCATTTTAATGCTAGGTGTGGCTGTTGAGTGATATTAGATTTTATAGTTTGCTTGCCTGGCATAACTTTGGCCATGGCGATGGTTGTTAGAACCTGAAAGAAGAACTCAACGGCCCATTTTAATACTAGGTGTGGCTGTTGAGTGATATTAGATATCATAGTTTGCTTGCCTGGCTTAACTTTGGCCATGGCGATGGTTCTTAGAACCAGAAAGTAGAACTCAGCGGCCCATTTTAATGCTAGGTGTGGCTGTTGAGTGATATTAGATATCATAGTTTACTTGCCTGGCATAACTTTGGCCATGGCGATGGTTCTTAGAACCTGAAAGAAGAACTCAACAGCCCATTTTAATACTAGGTGTGGCTGTTGAGTGATATTAGATTTTTTAGTTTCCTTGCCTGGCATAACTTTGGCCATGGCGATGGTTCTTAGAACCTGAAAGAAGAACTCAACGGCCCATTTTAATACTAGGTGTGGCTGCTGAGTGATATTAGATATCATAGTTTGCTTGCCTGGCATAACTTTGGCCATGGCGATGGTTCTTAGAACCAGAAAGTAGAACTCAGCGGCCCATTTTAATGCTAGGTGTGGCTGTTGAGTGATATTAGATATCATAGTTTGCTTGCCTGGCATAACTTTGGCCATGGCGATGGTTCTTAGAACCTGAAAGTAGAACTCAACAGCCCATTTTAATGCTAGGTGTGGCTGTTGAGTGATATTAGATTTTTTAGTTTCCTTGCCTGGCATAACTTTGGCCATGGCGATGGTTCTTAGAACCTGAAAGAAGAACTCAACGGCCCATTTTAATGCTAGGTGTGGCTGCTCAGTGATATTAGATATCATAGTTTCCTTGCCTGGCATAACTTTGGCCATGGTGAAGGTTCTTAGAACCAGAAAGTAGAAGTCAGCGGCCCATTTTAATGCTAGGTGTGGCTGTTGAGTGATATTAGATTTTATAGTTTCCTTGCCTGGCATAACTTTGGCCATGGCGATGGTTCTTAGAACCTGAAAGAAGAACTCAGCAGCCCATTTTAATGCTAGGTGTGGCTGTTGAGTGATATTAGATTTTATAGTTTGCTTGCCTGGCATAACTTTGGCCATGGCGATGGTTCTTAGAACCTGAAAGAAGAACTCAACTGCCCATTTTAATACTAGGTGTGGCTGTTGAGTGATATTAGATATCATAATTTGCTTGCCTGGCATAACTTGGGCCATGGCGATGGTTCTTAGAACCAGAAAGTAGAACTCAGCGGCCCATTTTAATGCTAGGTGTGGCTGTTGAGTGATATTAGATATCATAGTTTGCTTGCCTGGCATAACTTTGGCCATGGTGATGGTTCTTAGAACCAGAAAGTAGAAATCAACAGCCCATTTTAATGCTAGGTTTGACTGTTGAGTGATATTAGATTTCATAGTTTCCTTGCCTGGCATAACTTTGGCCATGGCGATGATTCTTAGAACCTGAAAGAAGAACTCAACGGCCCATTTTAATGCTAGGTGTGGCTGTTTAGTGATATTAGATTTTATAGTTTGCTTGCCTGGCATAACTTTGGCCATGGCGATGATTCTTAGAACCAGAAAGTTAGAACTCAACGGCCCATTTTAATGCTAGGTGTGGCTGTTGAGTGATATTAGATATCATAGTTTGCTTGCCTGGCATAACTTTGGCCAGCGCGATGGTTCTTAGAACCAGAAAGTAGAACTCAACGGCCCATTTTAATAGTAGGTGTGGCTGTTGAGTGATATTAGATTTTATAGTTTGCTTGCCTGGCATAACTTTGGCCATGGCGATGGTTCTTAGAACCAGAAAGTAGAACTCAGCAGCCCATTTTAATGCTAGATGTGGCTGTTGTGTGATATTAGATATCATAGTTTGCTTGCCTGGCATAACTTTGGCCATGGCGATGGTTCTTAGAACCTGAAAGAAGAACTCAACGGCCCATTTTAATGCTAGGTGTGGCTGTTGAGTGATATTAGATTTCATAGTTTCCTTGCCTGGCATTACTTTGGCCATGGCGATGGGTCGTAGAATGAGAAAGTTCAGCTCAACAGCCTGTTTTAATGGTAGGTGAGGCTGTTTTCTCATAATAAATGTTATAGTTTGCTTGCCTGGCATAACTTTGGTCATGACGATGGTTCTTAGAACCTGAAAGTAGAGCCCAATGGCCCAATTTAATGCTAGGTGTGCTGTTGAGTGATATTAGATTCTATAGTTTTCCTGATGTTACTTTGGCCATGGCGATGGTTAGAAGCAGAAAGAAGAACTCAGTGGCCCATTTTAATACTAGGTGTGGCTGTTGAGTGGTATTAGATTTTATAGTTTTTCTGGCATAGCTTTGGCCATGGCAATCGTTGTTAGTTCTAGAAAGTAGAGCTCAACGACCCATTTTATTGCTAGGTGTGTCTTTTGATTTAAAAGTCCATTGGCAACTGAGGTAATTTTGTTGTGTTTTTTTTTTTTAATTTCAAAGACATCTACTACACTTTCCTAGAAGATAGAAGACCTAGTTGTAATCCTGACTTTTTTTGGAGAAAATGGAAGAAGCAAAGGAAAAGTTCAAGAAAATGTCCGCAGGCGAAACCCACTTAACTTTTGGCCATGATGTCGCCTTCTATGCTCTGATGTAAATTTTCTTGAGTCTCGTTTTACTGAAAATTTATGTAAACTGAGGGTGCTTGCATGGTCATCCAATAATTGATGGTGCATTTATCCATAGTAAGTAGGGTAATACCTTCATCTGTGTTAGTAAGCACATTTTACTGTGTATTGTTAGAAGTGAAAGTCCAGTGGCAACTGAGGTAATGTTGTGTTCTTTTTTCTCAAAGACATCTTCTACACTTTCCTAGAAGACAGAAGACCCAGTGTTAATCCTGCACTGTTGAGGGAGAAAATGGAAGAAGCAAAAGAAAAGAAGAATGTGAAAATACATCAAGAATAATACCTCCTAATGTAAATCAAGCTTGACCTGTAGATAGTAGGTTTTATAGGGTTTTTTTGCCTGGTGTAATTGTGGCCATGGCGATGGTTCTTAGAACCAGAATGAAGAGCTCAACAGCCCTTTTTAATGCTAAGTGTGGCTGTTGATCATTAAAGGTGTTTTAGTTTTGAATATTTCAGATTGAAGGGAGGAACAAGTGCATTCCTCATGCCAAATGTTCCTCAAAAGAGACAACACTTGCTAGGAAAGGGAGAGGAAACAAGTGAAAAAAAGAAATAAACAAGAGAGCAAGAAAACGTCCACAGGCCAAGCTTGATTAACTTTTTGCTGTGATGTCACCTATCCCAGTGTAAATCAAACCTGACCTGTAGATAATAGATGTTATAGTTTGCTTGCCTGGCATAACTTTGGCCACGGCGATGGTTCTTAGAACCAGAACGAAGAGCTCAATGGCCCATTTTAATGCTATGTGTGGCTGGTGATTTAGAATACATTTTATTGTTCTCTTGCCTTGGGATTTTTTTATTAGGAATCTGATAAGTTTGATGACTGGACATATGTTGAGATGGCGGAACTGAAATTCAAGCCTTTAACACTGTGGAAAGTACCATAAGAAACCATAATACCATTGCTTAAGCCATTGACCTTATCTGCTCTGTTCCTATGTTAGCTTTTTGTTATGTAACTAATTAGAAATAAATTTGTATGTATGTATCTGACTTACTTTGTCTTTGGGGTTCTTCCAACTTCAGGAAGGGCCGAGCTTTGTTCAGCTGAATAAAAGACAACATGTCTCCATCTCACTGTTTCTACTGAGGAACACCTAAATCCTGCTTAACGTTGTGGCCATGGTGATCGTTCTTAGAACCAGAAAGCTCAACGACCCTTGTTAATGCTAGCTGTAGCTGTTGCTGGAGATTAGACTTTATAGTTTTTTTTCTTACCTGTAACTTGCGCCACCAGGATCATTCTCAGAAACAGAAAACCTCAGTGGCTGGTTTTAATGGCAGGTGTGGCCCATGTTATACAAAAGATTTCATAGTTTTCTTGCCTGCTTAGTATTAGATCTGGCAATAATTCTTAAAACCAAGAAGAAAATCCCTACTTCCCTCAGTGTGGCCCTGAATTGCTAAAATACTAATTATTTTTTTCCCCATGGCTGTGAGAGCTGGAGGGACCCACAAGTAGTATGGTCTTAGGGTTAGGGTTACATCACCATGAACTCAAAGAGCAAAATGGACATTGCCAACAAATTTGGAGTGTTTGGGTATGGTTAGGAGGGCACTGACTTTTCTAGGTTGCCCTATCTATTTTTCCTGGTAAAATACATGGGAAAATCCCATTGGGGGAAAATTCCAGTTAGGGTTAGGGTTGGGGCACCATGAACTTATAGAGCAAAATGGACATCAGCAACAAATTCGGAGTGCTTGGGTATGGTTAGGAGGGCACTGACTTTTCTAGGCTGCCCTATCTACGTTTCCTGGTAAAATACATGGGAAAATCGCATTGGAGGAAAATTCCACTGACTAACACAATTGTTCGTGTCGACATTTTCATGCCCCACATCTGTGGAGATCCTCAGTCATCCAGGTCATAGTTATCCCAAAGATGCTTTTTCCCGAGGCAACTGGACTTTGTTTTTCTTTGAAGACGTTTCGCTTCTCATCCAAGAAGCTCCAGAGTTGAAGAAGCCTCTCAGATAAGAAGAGAAACGTTTTCAAAGAAAACAAAAACAAAAAAAAAATCCAGTTGCCTTATGAAAAAGCATCTTTGGGATTTTTGTGCCCACTTTAGCCCAGCGTCCCATCACAGCCTGTCGATCGTGGGCATTCATTCTCAGCTGGCCCTCCACCAGCACTCCATTGTGGTCCCCTGTCCTCCGCCCCCCACGTGATCACGGCCAATTCGCCCAGGAACACTTGCTCCTGGCTGAGTCGCAGCACGGGACAAATGCCAGCCAATCATGCGCCAAGAAATGGGCCTCTGCTTTTTCTCAGTGGGTGGCAGTGACCTTGGACACCTGGGAGGCGGGAGGCAGAGTGGCCGTATGTGGAAAGACACACCGGGGCCGGTCCATCACCGTGCTTCTGCCGCCGCTGCCCTGTACTTTGCAGGAGCCCTGAACTCTGCTTCCCATGGTGCCAGCTGCCCGCTCCCCTCAAGATCTCCTGTATCGCTTCGGCAGTGTTTCCAGACTCGTGCAAGGTGTAATGGCAACGAAGAAGTACCTGACCACCCCGCCCCCCAGGCCGCCTGTGGGAACACAAAACCTCTTGTTGGCTGGCTCCCAGACATCCCTTGAGCAACGCGTACTCCCTTTGCAACCAGAGGGTTCCCCCCCCCGCCGTTACTCCAGGGATGGGGCATTGCGGGGTGCCCAGCAGAGCCATAAATGTGCATAAAATTACTGCACTTTTGTGCATGGAGCGCTCCTGCCTGGACAGATGCGGGCCGAGAGAGCATGCCTGGGTGGGCTGGGAGGGATGTTAGCAATCGGAAGGGTTCGCAACCCTCAACTCTAGAGGATGTTCACTGGTATTGCTCTCTGCCTTCTCACAATGCCAGCCCGGCCAACAACTGGGCAGAGAGCAACACTAGCGAACGTCCGCCAGCCTCGAACACTGCCGCCCTCCCACCCCCCAGGTCGAACGCCCCTCTTAGCCCAGCCAGCCAGCCATGCTCGCTCACTCGAGCACACAGCCCAGCAGGAGCTGTCCAAACCGTGCATAAAAGCGCAGTGTTTTTATGCACATGGGCGGCTCTGCCAGGCACCCTGCTGGGGAAGCGCCCCATCCCTGGAGTAACAGCTGCAGGCAGGGGTTGTCTCTGCTTGCAAAGGGAGTGCGTGTTCCCTGGCAAAGAGGGGTGTCCGGGAGCCTTCCCCCAAGATGTTTTGGGTTCCCCTTGTGGGGAGAGATCCGGCATTTCTGCCACCAGCATTGCACTTTGCACCAACCGGGCGCAGGAAAGCTTGGGGGGGCGGGGCGGCTGGCATCATGGGAAGCAGAGTTCAG